>NW_027658764.1:0-520 GCF_041902795.1 Electrophorus electricus | reverse complement strand
CCCGAGGAGACAGCGAAGCGTGGGTCGGGTCGCCTGCTTCCAGGGTCTCCACGAAACTTTTACGCCCAGACGTTCCTGGCAGCGGCAGCGCGTTCAAAGGTGACCCTGCGCTGCTTCTCTCCCCTCCCAAGGGCCGAAGAGATATTCGTCTTCAAACCCGACTCTCAACGGTGTTTCCATGCGTCCCGGCGTTTTAAAAATCATAGCGTAAAACGGTGGGTGCGCTCGCCTTTGCCGCTTGGACAGCGTTAAACGGCAGCCCCGGCTCTTTCCAAAGGGCCCTCAACCGACTCTCTCTGCTCCCAAGGAGCCCAGAGATATGAAACCGAAAATCAAACCCCGTGCCAACCAGACCTCCAGGAAGGGGGCTGGAGGGAAGCACCATGCTCTGGTGCAGGCACCTGGTCGGACGCTTGGGAGGGTCGAGAGCCTGATGTGCCACCTCGATTTGAGTAATGAGTTTTCCTTCAGTATCTCTTCCGGACCAGGTCCGATTCGCACGAAACTCGCTGGGCATGGC
>NW_027658763.1:0-710 GCF_041902795.1 Electrophorus electricus | reverse complement strand
TGGGAGGGTCGAGAGCCTGGATGTGCCACCCCGACGAGTAATGAGTTTTCCAGGGCCAAGAGGTCAACCACAGTCATGCACAGCAAAGTAGCCTGGGCCTGGGCACACTTCAATCACTTTGTGCCTTTAAATCATACTACTACTACCACCACTGAGCCCAAGAGTTCAAACACATTCTCATGCCCAGCAAAGTAGCTCTGGGCCTGGGCACACTTCAAGATGTTTGACCCTTTATATAAGCCTAGAAACAGACTTCCAGAGCCAAGAGGTCAAACACAGTCATGCCCAGCAAAGTAGGCTCTGGCCTGGGCACACTTCAATCACTTTGTGCCTTTAAATCATACTACTACTACTACCAGACTTCCAGACCCAAGAGGTCACACAGTCATGCCCAGCAAAGTAGCTCTGGGCCTGGCACACTTCAAGAAGTTTGACCCTTTATATAAGCCTAGAAATAGACTTCCAGGCCCAAGAGTCAAACACAGTCATGCCCAGCAAAGTAGCTCTGGGCCTGGGCACACTCAAGATGTTTGACCCCTTTATATAAGCCTAGAAATAGACTTCCAGGCCCAAGAGTTCAAACACAGTCATGCACAGCAAAGTAGCTCTGGGCCTGGGCACACTTCATTCACTTTGTACCTTTAAATCATACTACTACTACCGACCGGCCCTGTGTTTGCCGCCCCGGCGGTTTTAAAAAATCATAGCGT
>NW_027658762.1:0-758 GCF_041902795.1 Electrophorus electricus | reverse complement strand
TATTTCTAGGCTTATATAAAGGGTCAAACATCTTGAAGTGTGCCCAGGCCCAGAGCTACTTGCCACTGGGCATGACTGTGTTTGACGTCTTGGGCCTGGAAGTCTGGTGGTAAGTAGTATGATTTTAGTACAAAGTGAATGGTATTACCCAGGCCCAAGGAAGCTACTTTCATGGGCATGACTGTGTTGTTTGACCCTCTTGGGCTGGAAGTCTATTTCTAGGCTTATAAGAGTCATAAACTGGCAAGTGTGTGCCCAGGCCCAAACTACTGCTGGGCATGACTGTGTTGACCTCACAGATTGGAAGTCTAGTAGTAGTAGTAGTACCCAAAGGCACAAAGTGATTGAAGTGTGCCCAGGCCCAGAGCTACTTTGCTGGGCATGACTATAGCTGTCTTGGCTCTGGAAGTCTATTTCTAGGCTTATATAAAAAGGGTCAAACTTCTTGAAGTGGCTGCCCAGGCCCAGAGCTACTTTTGCTGGGCATGACTGTGTTTCACCTCTTGGGCCTGTGATCTATTAGTAAGTAGTATGATTTAAAGAACTGGTAGATTTGATCATGCCCAGGCCCAGAGCTACTTTGCTGGGCATGATGTGTTTGACCTCTTGGGCCTGGAAGTCTGGTGGTAGTAGTAATGTGATTTAAAGGTACAAAGTGAATGAAGTGTGCCACTTGAGCCCAGAGCTACTTTACTGTGCATGACTGTGTTTCACCTCTTGGGCCTGGAAGTCTGGTAGTAGTAGTATGATTTAAAGGC
>NW_027658761.1:0-1037 GCF_041902795.1 Electrophorus electricus | reverse complement strand
AGCTACTTTGCTGGGCATGACTGTGTTTGACCTCTGGGGCCTGGAAGTCTATTTCTGAAGCTTCTATGAGGTCAAACATCTTGAAGTGTGCCCCAGGCCCAGAGCTTCCTTGCTGGGCATGAATGTGTTTGAACTCTTGGGCCTGGAAGTCTGGTGGTAAACTAGTAGTATGATTTAAAGGCACAAAGTGATTGGGAAGTGCCCAGGCCCAGAGCTACTTTGCTGTGCATGACTGTGGTTGACCTCTTCAAGCCCTGGAAGTCTATTTCTAGGCTTATATAAAGGGTCAAAACTTCTTGAAGTGTGCCAAGCCCAAAGCTACTTGCTGTGTATGACTGTGTGGGTATCTGCCTCAAATTCTGGTGGTAGTAGCAATATGATTTAAGAGGCACAAAGTGAATGAAGTATGCTGAAACACAAGCATTTACTTGCTGGGCATGACTGTGTTTGACCTCTTGGGCCTGGAAGTCTGGTAGTAGTAGTATGATTTAAAGGCACAAAGTGATTGAAGTGTGCCCAGGCCCAGCTCTTTGCTGGGCATGAATGTGTTTGACCTCTTGGGCCTGGAAGTCTGGTGGTAGTAGTAGTATGATTTTAAAAGTACAAAAATGAATGAAGTGTGCCCAGGCCCAAAGGCTACTTTGCTGGGCATGACTGTGTTTGACCTCTTGGGCCTGGAAGTCTGGTAGTGAGAAGTAATGTGTGTTTAAAGGTACAAAGTGAATGAAGTGTGCCCAGGCCCAGGCCAGGCCTGGGCAGCAGGGGCGCTCCTGGCCATGCCCAGCGAGTTTCGTGCGAGATCGGACCTGGTCCGGAAGAGATCTGAAGGAAAACTCATTACTCGTCGGGGTGGCACATCCAGAGCTCGACCCTCCCAAGCGTCCGACCAGGGTGCACCCTGCAGACATGGTTAGCCGCCAGCCCCCTTCCTGGAGGTCTGGTTGTACGGGGTTTTGATTTTCAGTTTCATATCTCTGGGCTCCTTGGGAGGCAGAAAGTCGGTTGAGGGCCCTTTGGGGAAAAAGAGGCCGGGGCTG
>NW_027658760.1:0-1605 GCF_041902795.1 Electrophorus electricus | reverse complement strand
GCCTTTAAATCATACTACTACTACCAGACTTCCAGGCCCAAGAGGTGAAAACACATTCATGCCCAGCAAAAGTAGCTCTGGGCCTGGGCACACTTCAAGATGTTTGACCCTGTATATAAGCCTAGAAATAGACTTCCAGAGCCAAGAGGTCAAACACAGTCATGCCCAGCAAAGCAGCTCTGGGCCTGGGCACACTGCCCACTTTGTGCCTTTAAATCATACTACTACTACCAGACTCAAGAGTTCAAACACATTCATGCCCAGCAAAGTAGCTCTGGGCCTGGGCACACTTCAATCACTTTGTGCCTTTAAATCATACTACTACTACCAGACTTCCAGGCCCCAGAGGTCAAACACAGTCATGCCCAGCAAAGTAGCTCTGGGCCTGGGCACACTTCAAGAAGTTTGACCCTTTATATAAGCCTAGGAATAGACTTCCAGAGCCAAGAGGTCAAACACAGTCATGCCCAGCAAAGTAGCTCTGGGCCTGGGCACACTTCATTCACTTTGTACCTTTTAAATCATACTACTACTACCAGACTTCCAGGCCCAAGACGTCAAACACAGTCATGCCCAGCAAAGTAGCCTGGGCCTGGGCACACTTCATTCACTTTGTACCTTTTTAAATCATACTACTACTACTACTACTACTACTACTACTACTACTACTACTACTACTACCAGACTCCAGGCCCAAGAGTTCAAACACATTCATGCCCAGCAAAGTAGCTCTGGGCCTGGGCACACTTCAATCACTTTGTGCCTTTAAAATCATACTACTACTACCACCAGACTTCCAGGCCCAAGAGGTCAAACACAGTCATGCCCAGCAAAGTAGCTCTGGGCCTGGGCACACTTCAATCACTTTGTGCCTTTAAATCATACTACTACTACCAGACTTCCAGGCCCAAGAGTTCAAACACATCCATGCCCAGCAAAGTAGGCTCTGGGCCTGGGCACACTTCAATCACTTTGTGCCTTTAAATCATACTACTACTACTACCACCAGACTTCCAGACCCAAGAAACAACACAGTCATGCCCAGCAAAGTAGCTCTGGGCCTGGGCACACTTCAAGAAGTTTGACCCTTTATATAAGCCTAGAAATAGACTTCCAGGCCCAAGAGGTCAAACACAGTCATGCCCAGCAAAGTAGCTTTAAACGTGGGCACACTTCATTCACTTTGTACCTTTAAATCATACTACTACTACTACTACTACTACTACTACTACTACTACTAGACTTCCAGGCCCAAGAGGTCAGAACACACAGTCATGCCCAAAGTAGCTCTGGGCCTGGGCACACTTCATTCACTTTGTGCCTTTTTTAAATCATACTACTACTACCACCAGAATTCCAGGGCCAAGAGGTCACACAGTCATACACAGCAAAGTAGCTCTGGGCCTGGGCACACTTCAAGAAGTTTGACCCTTTTATATAAGCCTAGAAATAGACTTCCAGGCCCAAGAGGTCAAACACAGTCATGCCCAGCAAAGTAGCTCTGGGCCTGGGCACACTTCATTCACTTTGTACCTTTAAATCATACTACTACTACCCGACCGGCCCTGTGTTTGCCGCCCCGGCGGTTTTAAAAAATCATAGCGT
>NW_027658759.1:7500-12868 GCF_041902795.1 Electrophorus electricus | reverse complement strand
TTAACAGAGGCCCACACCTATGGATCTCTCACCAAAATGCACAGAGCCGATCTAGTGATCTGGGGCCTGTTGATAAGAACTGAATTGTGTCAGACCTGCTGAATATTTAGGTCACATTGAGTTTACCAAAGCTTCCAAACCCCTGGGGGCATTAGCATGGTGCTAACACTACCTGCTAAGGCTACAAGAGGGCATTAGCATGGGGCTAACATTCCCTGCTAACGCTACCTGCTGCTTCTAGGCCTTACGCGCTGTATTGGATGATTACTTTTGTCCAGATAAGCCCACTGAAGTTTCACCTTTTATTACACACACACACACACACACACACACACACACACACACACACACACACACACACTACTTAATATGGTATCATCCTCATTATGGCAGCTTTTTGTGCTAATATGTGCATAAGAAGGTGTGTGTTGTGAGTGAACACCTGACCCATCCTTTATTCTTCTATTATTAGGCTGCCTGCCCTCTTGTTGGCTCTGCATTCTCAGCCTGCCATTGAACACTGGCCCTCACAGGTGGAAACATCTGGAACATTCTCAGCCTGCCATCGCACACTGGCCCTCACTGGAGGAAACATCTGGAACATTCTCAGCCTGCCATCGAACACTGGCCCTCACAGGTGGAAACATCTGGAACATTCTCAGCCTGCCATCGCACACTGGCCCTCACTGGAGGAAACATCTGGAACATTCTCAGCCTGCCATCGAACACTGGCCCTCACAGGTGGAAACATCTGGAACATTCTCAGAGGGACACATGCTGGATTTCTCTTATGTCACAGCACGGGCTCCCATGCAGCGTATTCCGACGTTCTTACCCGAGACGCTGTAAAGCAAATAGCTGGCCCGTAACAAGGGAACAGGAGTGAGAATGTGTGTGCGGCTGAGGAAGAGAGGGGCAGACCGCTGCTGACCGCTGAACTCACACTCCCTCTACTCCGGAGCCACTAAAGGTCTCCATGGCCAGTTCACTTCAGTCAGAATGCAGCAGAGAAGGCTCTTACCGCACATGGGTGCCCCAGCCTTTGAAAGCAGCCTGGTCTTTGAGAGAAGGACTCTAATCGGACTGAACTTCTTGGAAGGAAAAGCTACTGCAACAAGGTGAACAAGAGACCAGCGATCAGACACCACATTCTCACTCACTCACGGGCAAACAAGACCACTGCCTGCATGCTCATGAGCCAAAATCAGTGTTTGCGCATGCATCCATGAATGTACCCACACACACACAGACACACCCACACCCACAAACAGCTACACATATTTTCGCCCACACACATGCACGCACACACACAACCACACACACGTGCGCTGACATCTCTCACCTCTTCCTCTGTGACTGTGAGTGGGCCTGACAGTTCCTCCTGTCGTTTAAAAGTTCTTCCGCGTCTTCCTCTCATCTCCGCGGTTTCTGCTGAACTAGCGGTGGGTTCGACACCCACCTGGCTGGACTCTCCCGCGACATGCGGATCTGCAGCACCATCCCTCTCGCCCCGGTTCCCCTTCTATCCTCCTCCAGTGCCACGCTCTGTCGCCTTAATGGACCGCCAAGGCAAAGATGTATGACCCTCCGCTAATTAGGTTTTCAAGTTCAGCCCAGAGAGGGAGTGAGAGAGAGAGAGAAAGTGTGGGACCAGAGGAGGAAGAAAAGTGAGACAGAGCAGGGGAGAGTAAAATGAGGAGAATGAAGAGGTCAGGGGGTGAAGGAGGAGAACGCAGGAGAAAGACAAAATGGCAGAAAAGCACTGGCAACATGAGATGGGGCTTGAAAGCTGGAGATAATAACACAAACACCGCATTAACCGTACACCCACAGCGTGGCCGTCCCTGCCAAAGTGACTAGAGAGTGGTTCTCTTAACCAGTGATGAGATAACGAACCCAAAACAAGCACGGGGGAAAAAGACAGAAAGAATGAATCACATCAGACGTAAGAAGGAGAGGAGGAAAGTCACACTGGCAGTGTGCGTGGCCCTGGTTCATCAGTTACCCCTCACCTGCCCACAGCAAGCCCGACACCAGAGGCTCCTCTCTGACACAGCGCCAATACTCACTGGGTTTGAGACTCCCAGCCGCACCCAGCCGAGAGGAACAAACAGACACAGACGCAGAGACAGGGGAGACTTCATCTCTCTAGTCACTACAGCAAACAAATAAAATGACTGAATATTATAAAGACAGACAACATTTCTGCAATTTACATGAATTAATTTTCTTTCAGATTTAGCATGGCAATATTTATGTGAATTCTTCTTATTTGTACTAAATTGTACAATCAGTGAACTTCTTGTACTGTACTGTCTGAACATCAATCTCAAAACCTAAAAAAAGGTTTCATTTCCTGTTATTTAACCCATCAAAGGTTTAAGTTACAGGCTCATAAAAATACATACACATACTGGTGTTAGGGACACAGGCTAGGTTTTGCCAAAAATAAACGGCCATTTAAATTTTGAATTACCTTTTTATTTTAAGTTAAATGAGAAACGGTCACATCGATGAGAAGGTATTATTTTTAACATTCAAGATTAGTACTGTAGATTTAAAACTACTGATTGAAACATAATACAGACAGACCACAATCCTGTTTTGCATTCAGATAAATTTGATTAATAACACGATCGACTATTTAAAGACAAAAGTCTTCAAATGCTTATGTAAAACGGACAGAGCTTTTTGTCATCATGGAAAACGAAAAGTGAAGAAACATTAAGTCAGATGCAGAAGAACTTTCCTTTCAAACATTAGGAGGTCGGGCTCCCATCCTCCCCTCTTTCTCTTTGGCTATCAGTCTGTCTTTCTTGCACTGACCTAACCTGACCTTCAGTTCTCCTGACAAACTGGTGTTATCAGTCACACCCAACACACCACTGCTAACCTTTGAACTTCCATTCTCTTGGACAACATTGTCTGATCTCTGCAAACCCTCATCAAACATATTATCCACTTCAATATCTACAAATCTACATATCTACAAATCAGATCTGTAAATAGCATACCATGCCTGCATATTCAAGTAACTCAACCCCTATATAACTGCTGCTGGGGGAAAAAAAAGAATATTGTCTCACTTCCAGTGTAAATTTCCAACATAAATTTCAGACTTCTCCATAAGACCCACCGTGATCACTGCACTGAGCCATTCTGCACCACAGAGATGTTCACCAGTCTGTGGGGGGGCAAGTCCAAGTCCAGCCTCCAGAATCTGAGGTGCAAGTCTGAGTCAAAGCTCAAATCTCTGGAACAGAGTCCCGAGTCAAGTCACAAGTCCTCCCTCAGAAAATGTCTGTCGAGTCTCATTAGTTGCTGCAAGCATTCCATTGTACAAAACCTTAAACAGTATACAATAAATGACAATTGTATTTCATACATGTTTAGAACTATTTTAAGAAAATGCAGCGCAAAGATGATTCGGGCTACTGTGAACTATAATGAAGACACGCACATAACCTCTAGTGTAACAGTACAACCATAAATATAGTTATAAATGGGTTGGTGCCATTGGGTTTAAGGCTGAAATACTGTAAGGATAAAAGGTTAAGCAAGTTCAGTGTGATCATATCAGGAGAAGATCATCTAACTTGAGTCTTCCATTGCAACATGAGTTTAACACCTTCTACTGGCTAACTAGCTACTGATTTTGTAAAGTTGCAATTGGACAATATAGAAAAATGACACAACCAATAAGACTCTGCAGTCAGCTTTAAAACACACTGATTCAGTACAGATTCAGTACAGTCCTCAAACACATCAGTTCGGTACAGTACTCAAAAGCATGTGTACCTGAAGGATTAAAGGCCCTTGTATAGCCCTTGTACTGAATTTAACATCAGCCTGAGAGCAGTGTGCTGGAAAAAAAATACTGTACCATCTCAGAACTAACAGACAGATACTGTAGCGGCATGAGAGAAGATGGAAGTTTTATTCAGATTATCAGATAGATTCTAGATTCCTGATTCGCCATCTCTGCTGCATAGGAGACAAGCCCTTTTCTCTTATCTAGCCGAGGTAACGGCGTGCTTCAGTTCCTACCAGGGTGGGTTTTTTAACCACTCTTCTGTCATTCTTTGTGTTTCCAAACAACACTCTTGTAGCTGAGCTTTATTTAAGCTTGGCTTTCTTCCCATTTCTAGGGTCACGTTTATTACTTTGCTTTCCATCCTCCCCAATACAGGGCCCTGGAGTCCAGTTATTAACAGTCTGATGGTAAAAACCACACATGTACAAGAGCAGGTTAGGGCTGCCTTAAATGCTTTGAGTAAGATGAACAGGTGGGTATCAGCTATACGTGACTGAACAGACACGACGACTGCTGCTTATTTAATTATTAAAAGCGACTCTAATATGCTCCAATTCAGCATGCTGAGGTATATTAGATGTTCTCTAATGCAAGTATGGTCATAGAGCTAAAAACTCTAAAGAAATGTAAGTGATATTCACTCCAATGCTGCGGTTCAATAGTAGCTGTACTCCTCTGGCAACAGTGACCTCTGTGGGCTTGTCTGCTTTACCCTTGTGCTACGCTACTTTTTGCCACGGGTGTTGATGGTGGAATGTGGATGCGCCTATACTCCTGTCACAGCTCCGTGCAGGGCTTCCTTACTTGCGCAGTGTCTGGCTGTGTGGTGACTAACTGGGCTTCAGGTGTCTGGCAAACTTTTCAGCTCCTTCCCTTCCTATACCTGCTATCACATGCCAAGCACAGGGATTGTACGAAGCAGGAATGAGCATACAGAGCACAGAGATGGTACGGAGCACGGGGATAGTACGGCGCGCCGGGATCGTATGGAGCGCGGGGATCATATTGAGCACAGAGATCGTATTGAGCACAGAGGTTGTATGGAGCGCAGGGATTGTATGGAGCGCACTGATCGTATAGAGCACAGAGACTGTATGGAGCGCAGGGATGGTACAAAGTGCAGAGATCGCATTGAGCACAGAGATTGTATGGAGCGCAGGGATAGTATGGAGTGCAGAGATCGTACTGAGCATGAGAATCATACAGAGTGTGGGGATTGTACAGAGCACAGAGATCATACAGAGCTCAGAGACTGTATGGAGCACAGAGATTGCATGGCACATGGGGATGGTATGGAGCACAGGGGAAGAGGCAAGCTTTCTGCTTGAATGGCCAAACTGTTCCTCTATCCTTCTCATCTGCAGAACAAGTGAACAAGGGGACAAAGAAAAGGGCAGGAGAGGGATAGAGAGAAAGAGAGAAATAACTGCTACAAGACAGAAGACAAAGTGGGCATGAAACAGAGAGAGTGCTGATAGAGCACACTGATGAATGGATCCCTTAGAAACAACCTGTTATTGGATACGCAGAGAAGATACCCAAAGAGGACACAAA
>NW_027658759.1:0-2500 GCF_041902795.1 Electrophorus electricus | reverse complement strand
TCCTAGGATCTACCTAAAACACTTGAATACTATTGCACTGATGTTTTATTATTAAAATCTTTTTTTAAAATATCATTATTAGTCACGATGTATACTTGTTAAGTACCTTATGCACAGTGCTTTGTAAAAATCGAAGATGGATTTATGCGTTAAATCCTCAGTCCTCGCAATTCATGCTAATTCAGATATTCAATAACTACCTGTTAATGGTGTCGCATGCTGCTTCGCGATGGGCTACAACTGCATGATCTCACTTACTCTATAAAACGATCCGGTCTGTTTATAGAGCAATATTCATATATTCATAACGATTTGCCTTGTCTTGTCGCTGTAAAACATTTGGAGTCCACGATATGATTTTCCAAACCATCTCTGACTCAGCAGACGGTTTACGTTTCCCACCAACACATACAAGCAGCGGCGGGTAACATAATTAATCACTTATACTCTACATTCTAGCGAAACTTAACACTAGAAATGCACATAACAATCGTCCTTCGCAAAATACAGAACTGACTTGCGCGCCGCTCACGTTTAGCCTGTGGAGGGTTTCATTCATTGCGGCTCATCGCTTTGGCTGCTCTGGGCTTCCTGGCAGCGCGCGGCCATCACTTTGCGAATTGACGAACACAATTCAAACGGTAAACGTGCGTGTCCTGCACGATCCTGCACAATCCCGTGTGCGACATCCGTTAAAAGTGCACGGACGCGACGGCTTACCTTTATCGCGCCGCGTCTCGTTCTTGCCGACCGCGGTGTTTTGGGTGCTCTTGACGGGTCCTTGCGGATGCACGGCTGGACAGTAAAAAATCTCCGACTCTCTCTCGCGTGCACACGCGTACGCAAAGCATCGAACCGGATTTGAAGCTAAAGGGAGGAGTAGATAGAGAGGGGTGGGGTGGGGGGGGGTTAGTTTGGTGCACTTTTACAAAGCAAAGTTCAGACAAACAAAATCCAGTTCATATATGTCATATATGTTATTACAATAACCCCACCGATAACATACCATGTTTAAGCATAACTGTATCTAACTCCAAGATCAGACTGTAGTAGGTTAAAGGGGAATGATCCTTTGTTAACAGGAACAGTTTGGCATGATGGCAAAGGTACTATGATGAGTGTTTTCAACCTTTAAAATTTTAGAGAGTTGATACTGAGCGGCAGATTCCCACAATGTCGAAACCTTTACCCGCCATGACAGTAGGGCCTATAGACTGACCTCGCATGACTGTCGAAAGTGCAGTGAAAGGGATCGGGACTCCCGGGGGCAACATGCTGCTGCATGCTCCGTCTCTAGGCAGGGATTTGCCTCAGAGCCACAACCGGAGATCTGGGAACAGGCAGGAGTTGGCTTGGAAATTGTGAAACAGTGACTAAGTTCAGACATAGCTCTGGAACTTCACAAGGAAAACTCTGAATGGCAACCCAGCAGACAAGACAAATAACGAGAATTTATGCACTTTTGAGTTTCTAAACAAGTGTTTTATTAAAGAAAATAATTATTAAAGAAAAGTCACAGAGCAACATCAAAACAAAAACAAAGGCTGGCAAGTCTGACTCAAACGTGATTGACTTGAGCTCATCCCAGTGGTACACACACTAATCAGGAGAACCTGCACTGTTGTAAATGTCCTCATAGCTCACGTCTTCCTCCATTGCCACCAGCCGCTTCCCGAGTCAAACCTACAGTGCAGTACTGGCTCTTGTGCACGAACCCGAGGAGACAGAGCTGAATTAGTGCTGACCAGCCCACCTGCCCTTGCCCAGGCCTTTTCATGATAAGCCAGTGGACTGGAGAGGTCATTTTCCCAGTTTGCCATTTTCCCATTTTCCCAGTGTTTCCCAGCTAGTCAGCTGTTCCCTCTCCTCCCTCCCTCCCTCCTCCAGCGCTCTGGGTCCTGATAGCCAGAGGCTTTTTTTGTTTTTGTTTTGTTTTTTTTCCCACACCCACCAGATGCTATGAAAAGCGTGGGTTGATCAAGGCTGCCCTTTTCTGTTGACCTTGGGCCAAACCACTGCAGTTTCTCTCGACGTGGTTGCAGCATCGGAGTTGAACTCTGGGCTGACGAAACACAGAGCCAAACCGGTGCTGAACGGACGCGTGCGTTGGATTGCGCCAGTGTGCCGGGTGCACTTCACCAGCAGAAACTGAGACGATTCTGCTGCATAGCAGCGACTGGAGACGCTCCCTCCTGTCAGAAGTGATGCTGTCATTCACGGATGCTTTAAAAGCTCATTGTGGACAGGGTTATGAATCCGTTTGGCTACTACTGAAACTCATCTTGCTACATTTAATGCCTGCCTGGCCTTCACTTCCATTAATAACCCCCATGGGCTTTAACCACCCAAATGTTTTCTTGCAGAATTCACACTGCGGTGGTAAGCGATTATTATTCCATGCCACTGGTAGAGAACAAAATTGCAGTAAATTGCAGTGTACTCTGATCAACAATAGGCCGTGCACAGAAGGCAGTGCCTTGAACCTGCGGCCTTGCGGAAG
>NW_027658758.1:10000-13168 GCF_041902795.1 Electrophorus electricus | reverse complement strand
ATAGTCACATGACCACAAGTATGGACACTGACCGTGTTGGCGGTCTCGGATGCAAAAGCTATCTATTCATTTGCGTATTTATTGCTATGTTCATCTGTTGAAGATCTGGTTGTTAAATTCCTGTTTTGGGCATAATGCAAGCCGAGCTAATCCCTGGTGGACCGTGTAGAAGACACGCAGGAAAACAGACACATTCAAAACAAGGAAAAGAGAACAAGAAAATACAGATGAGTGTGTAAACAAGGTCCTGTAAGCACAGGATGCTCAGATACGAATTACTGTATGGCTTTGGCTGCACACTATTACATACTTACCATGACACCATATCCCTCTCTCCTGATGTTTTAATAGAGATGATGCGTTTACAAAGGCATTAAAAGACATTAACCACTATATACACGCACAGTATTTAAATGGACCACAAATTTAAGAAATGCTTACTTAAATATGAACATTTAAAAGAATATTTTTTCTCTTAAATTTAGTTATCATATTTTATTGTGTGAAAATGGTATATTTAAACTGAAATGACTGGTGACAGTGTAGCTGCACATGGATAAATTTTATGTGCCTGAATAAGGACTCCCAAAGCTGAATCCAGATTTTTTTTTTTTCCCAAGGTCTTCATTAACCTCAACATACCAGAGTAATATTACAAATAGAATCTATTTGTACACGTGTTTTTGATTGTGTGTGCATGTGTGTGTGTGCGTGCGTTCGCGTGCGTGTGTGTGCGTGCGTGTGTGTGTGCGTGTGTGTGCGTGTGCGTGTGTGTATGTGTGCGTGTGCATGTGTGTGTGTGTGTACAAGGCCTCTTATGGGAGCGAGATGCTAATTGGAAGCGGCTCGGTGTCTCTGCTGCATTTCCAGGTGTGAAGAGTGTGTGGTGCCTGTAGAGCCCGCACGTGTTGGAGGTAGGGTGGGGTGGAGGTGTTAGGGAGAAAAAACAGCTCCGGTGCCACATTATGGCATCCACCAGCTCCTGCAGTACTGTCACTCTGGCCATTACGCTAGAAGATAAAGACCAAAACAGTCTGCTCATCTATTCTTGGACAAGATGCTAAAGCTCAGTGAAGGTCAATGGATCATGGCTAAGAGCTAGCAAATTACTAGCCTGATGTGTAATAGCAATCAATTAATCATAAACATATATATTCAAACCATAATTTTTTTTATTCAGCAGATTTGTAAAAACAATCCATGGGATCAGTGTGTTGAAAAACCATAAAAGCCAAAAAAAAAAAACAAACCACAAAACCATAAGTAGTACACCTTCTCCCCCAAAATTGTGATTCAGTGCAGTGTTTATAGATTTTAAGGTTGGGATTTACAGCCTGCAAACAAAAGACAAGGCAGAAGGCAAACCAAACAACAGAGTGACGTCATATTATGCGTAATGTCAATCGGAGGCATCACAAGCTCCACGGTGATATCTGGGAACGGCCGGAACAGAACGGAGTGGAGGTGATTGACTGTACGAAGGCTGACATTTAAATGAGAGCACAGGAGGAAGAAAACGCAGCGCTAGCACTGCTAATGTCCATCCATTTTGGGCAACGCCTGGGCTGCTCTGGGACCGATTCGAACGAAATGACAGACGTGTGTTTGAAATCACGCCTTGTCTTCCCAAAGGGGAGGGCTGATGCCAGCTTGCCGGCGCTGTATGCTCAGCTGATATAATTACCTGGAACCTGCAGCTATGCTTCAAATAAGCTGATATAATGGGCCATTTGTTATGAAACTGAAGTGATTAAACACATTTAACCATTTAGTGTTTAGGATCCTGATTTCACAACTGAAAACGCATAGCAACTGGCAGCAAGGGCAGTTCATAGCATTTTGCATTCAGAATGATGTCCATAAAGCAGCCCATGGGATCGGTGTTAATTATAGGTTATTACTAATGCGTTTCTGTGCTGTGACCTAAGAACTTGTGATTTTTACAATTCTGCATGGGTTTCAGTTATTTTGTGTGCTTGTGCCCATCAATGTAGGAACAATCCTGTTAACTTTAGATATGTCCAACGACATGAAAGTAAACATAAATAAACAGATTCATTTGTTCATTATAAACAATAGCTATAAATGATTAAAAAAAAAAATCTGATCATATGTGCTCCTGAGCTTGACCTAGAATACTGTATCTGAATTATAAGCCTTATTTTGCATGATCATGCTGTTTTCCATAAACACTGAGCTAAACAGATTAACCATCTCTGCCCAGACGTGGGATGAAAGCACACAAAACAAGGGACATGGACAAAAAAGAGAGAGAGAGAGAGAGAGAGAGAGAGAGCGGGGGAGAGAGAGAGAGAGAGAGAGAGAGAGAGAGAGATCCTTGTGATGCCTCTCAAATGTAAGACATAGACAAAGGTCTGGCAACTGTCTGAACTTATTTCCATCTCTATTGATTGGGAGGCTCTTTGGGGCACAGTGTTGGGGGAGGGGGGGTCCCACCTGAATGCTGCTCTCCTGCAACACTGGAGCAAAAGGGCTTTGTTCCGCCTAAAAAGGACACTGTGCTTTTAGTGTGGGACGAGGGGGGGGGGGCAGCAGGGGGTCACAGCTTAATATTCCAGACATCTTTAAAGAAGAGAATGAGAGGACATGTGAAAGAGAGAAAGGAAGAACACACAAGGTAGTAAATACTCAGGTCCATGAGGCTGCCTCTAAGTGGCACAGTAGTGGCAGCCATGTATTGATCGCTGAGTTTTTATGCTGGTTGCGGGAATATTAAACAAGCTTAGCCAGGGCAGGTGTGCGGCTAATTGAAATGGAAGCCGTCTACGGTGTGGAGAGTGGACAGCCCCCGGTCCTTGGTGTGCACGTCGGTTCAGTTACCGCACGAAACAACGCAGGAAAAGTGCCAAGAGAGACAAGCAGAACCTGAGATGAGGGAGCACATCATTAGACTAATATATCAGGCAACGCAGGCCACTGTTTAATTACCCCCTTTGAGATGAATGGAGGAAATGAGAGCCAGCCTCTTCTGGTACAGCTGTCTCCTGTGCCCATGGTGCTCCCATCCTCTGCTCCTGCAGTGTGTTTCCCTTTGACACATTTATCATTAGCCCCCATGCTCTCCAAACTTTATACATTACGACCTGTGGAATATTCTCGCCTCCTTTTGCCTTACAATTTTTGTCTTCCTACCTGCACTCTGTATCT
>NW_027658758.1:0-5000 GCF_041902795.1 Electrophorus electricus | reverse complement strand
AGATAACAGGGATGCTGCTATATGCTAACGAATGTTCATGTGATCAAAGATAACTTTTTTTTTTTTTTTTTTTTGCATGAGTGGAAATAAGTTGAGCAGGAGGGCAATCAAACAAGAATATTTATGTGTCTTTGTATAACTCTTCTCCTGTGAAGACATTATCCTGAGAAGCACAGCTATTGTGCAAATTGTTATCACATTATTCCAACCATCCAGGTAGTGAACATCCAACAATGAGGGCCTGCTATGAAAGAGGGATTATGTGGTAATTGTCCAAATAACACCAAACATCTCCATTTGTTTGCACTTTTTATAGCATGGCACAAAAAGCTGACAATAACCACGTTTAGGAGGTGGATTCAGGAGAAATGATGGGTAGGGCATCAGTACACACACACACACACACACACACACACACACACACACACACACACAAACTCCATCCCAGAGGTGTGCCACACATTCTTTTATTTTGAATGCGTGAGATAGCTTTAGTGGTGTGTAGTCAGTGCTAGGAGCTACAGACATTTTTCACCAAGGAAAGGGGAGAGAAGGTGTGCCCCACCACAGCCTCCAGACCTGCTGCACTGACTGGGCTCACCACAGCCTCCAGACCTGCTGCACTGACTGGGCTCACCACAGCCTCCAGACCTGCTGCACTGACTGGGCTCACCACAGCCTCCAGACCTGCTGCACTGACTGGGCTCACCACAGCCTCCAGACCTGCTGCACTGACTGGGCTCACCACAGCCTCCAGACCTGCTGCACTGACTGGGCTCACTACAGCCTCCAGACCTGCTGCACTGACTGGGCTCACTACAGCCTCCAGACCTGCTGCACTGACTGGGTTCACCACAGCCTCCAGACCTGCTGCACTGACTGGGCTCACCACAGCCTCCAGACCTGCTGCACTGACTGGGCTCACCACAGCCTCCAGACCTGCTGCACTGACTGGGCTCACTACAGCCTCCAGACCTGCTGCACTGACTGGGCTCACCACAGCCCCTGCTTCACAGGGAGGAGTTGATGACATAGTCACAATGTTAGAATGAAATACAAACCTTCTGTCGCTCTGGTTTTTGTGTGTGTGTATCTGTGTGTGTGTGTGTGTGTGTGTGTGTGTGTGTGTGTGTGTGTGTGCGTGCGCGGGCTAGAGTTAGACCACAAGCAAACTGTGTACAATATTCATAGCACCATGACAAAAAAAGCGCAAAAAAGCGGAGAAATTTGGAAATTGTGAGATAAAACTCCTGAATATTAGATGTTGTTCTGTTTGCTTTACCATAAACATAATTTTCTCAGATACGTGTTCCTAGAGATCGCACTGGCAGAAGAAGAGTGCTGTTTGTCCAGCTCTCTGCTGACACATTGCTAGCCAGTTGGAACCTCTTTATTCAGAAAAAAAAACCCTTCAACTTAAAAAAGGACCAGACGAGCCTTATAAAAAACCTGACCTTGCCATAATCTAAACCATATCTCATGTATCCGATCCAATGATGCGGGGTGGAACAGGGTTGGAGAAAGCTCAAACAATCACTCCTGTCAAACACACTGGTCAATAAACCACCCGTTTACTTTGTTTTGAAGTCGTAAAAGGCCTACCAGTGGCAGTAGTGTTATACTTCCCCAGAACAACTTCCACATCACAGACTCTAAAAGCAGATATTAACTAAACGCCTCCGGCAATGATATATTTTTCCATATTTGTGTAAGAGCGGAATGGATGGACTGTGCTGTTGTATTTCAGTCTATCAGTCAGGGTAAATGACTGGGCTGGGCTCAGCAAGCACCCTCGCATTTTTGACAACCCGAGCCCACGAGGACCATAAAGGCCCTCTCAAAGCCTGGCTCATCAGGGATTATGGCCATACCTGCACTGACACGTCACGCCGCGCCATCCGCTAACCCCAGAACAGCCCGTCTACTTATGCCTAAGGAAATGGAAACCTATCTCATTTGCATTCATACATTCATCGGAGAAATGCCCGAAAATGTAAATAGCGTGGAAGTAATTGTGCCTTTGTGCGATGTCAAAAGGCACACATCTCATCTGACATCCTGATTGGAACCAACGCAACTCAATTTCCCTTGTTTGTATGGACGCGGCCAGAAAACGAGGCTTTGATGGCGTTGTAATGTGCTACAGGTTCCCTCATTGAAGACATATGGCGGTAGGAGTCGTAAATGATATGAAATACATGCTAACTAGCTTATTTTACTGATACAGCGCCATTCGGCATGAGCACTAGAAATAGTTCAAGGCCACAGTCAGAACAGTGCCCCAGAGAGAGTGGGATGCAGCTGTAGACGGCTGCTGAAATGTGCATGCATATATTACCACTAGAATATAGGCTGTCTTAAAGTGTGTGTGAGGTTGGGGTGGGGGGGCGGGGTGGGAGACCTATAGTGAGCATAAAAATGCGTGCACATATCGCTATCATGAATTTATCAGTGCATGTTATGCATATTGTGAAGTAGGAATGCTTTATATTTGCAGACCAGCACTGATGGTGTCACAGCAACACAAACAGGAGCATTTCCAGAGCACCGGGCAAAGACCTGTGCGCAAACTATAATCAAAACCACAGCAACAATAAAAAAAGGATTAAAAAAAGAATTCAACTGTCCAAAAAAGGCAAAATTTGTCCTCCCAATTAAAAGTAGACCAACTTTCTAAATCACAATAATTATCACAGCATCTCTGTCATTACTGAAAGCCATAGCATGGCTTTTGGATCTAATTCAGGCTCAGTTGTCCTAAGTGCCTGGGTGAAACCAGCAGACATTCCACAAGGACAGTACATGTGACACAGTCTCTTCTTCACACACGTAACATGAGCATTGGTAATGAACTTTGTGTACCCACTGAACTCACCAAGCTGGAAGCACGGTACCCACCCTTAACCCCATATTCCAGAAAAAGGCTAAAGGAAAGGTCGTAATTTTGACTACAGCCAGTGTGAAGTAAACAGGACTCTCAAAATGCAATGTTGTATTATTAGGAGTGTACCGTATATTGCTGTGGACACATCCATATACTGTACACTGATGCAGACACAGTACATTTAATGACTCCCGCCTAATTTTGAAAGTACGGCTACTTTTTCCTTAACAAAAGGACTCTTTTCTACCATCATGGTGGCTTGGCCAGCCAGCACTACCCTCCGTCGGGCAGTTAAGATGCAGTATATGGTCTCAACTGCCTCGCTCTTGGGCCATTTTTAACTCAAGACCAATGACTCCTATTAAGGGCTTAGACAGGGCCACAGACAAGCCAGTCAATAGCGATGTGATGTTACTTCATTACTGACCTAATGCCTGATGGACTACGAACTGCAAACAGGCCAGTTGGGCGAACACTAGGAAGGAGAGACGGCTACAGTCTCACAAACTAGGAACTTTCATCCAGAACCAGTGTGTTTAGCCAGTCAGCCATGATAAATACACACTTACAGGTGCACACAAATGCACAGACACACACACACACACACACACACACACACACACACACACACACACAGACACCTACACACACACACACACACACACACACACAGACACCTACACACACACACACACACACACACACACACACACACCTACACACACACACACACACACACACACACACACAGACACCTACACACACACACACACACACACACACACACACACACACACAGACACCTACACACACACACACACACACACACACACACACATACACACACACACACACACACACACACACACACACACACACACACACACACACACAGACACCTACACACACACACACACACACACACACACACACAGACACCTACACACACACACACACACACACACATACACAGACACACACACACACACACACACACACACACACACACACACACACACACACACACACAGACACCTACACACACACACACACACACACACACACACACACATACACACACACACACACACACACACACACACACACACACACATATACATGCAAGCACAATGTTTGGTAGCTGTGTTTGTCGTACAGGCACATGGCTCAGCTCGTACAGTGGGGGCTATTATTAGCATGGGCTTTAGACCGGCTTGACCACATGGCCAGGAAATCCACAACAGACCTGATCAGAACTGGACAGGTTCATTATCTGAGGCTAGAGAGAGCGAGAGAAGCGAGAGAAGCAGGGCCTAGCCTCTGCTGATGCGCAGCACTGACCCCTAACCTACCACGAAGCTCTGCAGTGACTATGCATAAACACACACAATTGATTACTACTATTTGGGAAAACTACTATTTTTTTACATTTTTTTTTTACAAAGTTGTATCTCTTTAGCAAATATTAATATTCCAGTACATACTGTATCCTGTATTTGCACAATAGGAAAATTATTTCATTAATTAAATGTTCATGAGACTAGATGGACTAATTTCTATAATCAAATATGGACTAAGACAGTGGAGAGAGCTCTTGATTTTGTAATAAATTATTAGAACATATTTGATTACTGGAATACTGGAATTATCATATAAATCCAATGGACCACAGAAAGCATGCATCCATGTTTTCACTCATGTTTTTCCTTTCGTTTTTGCATGTGAAATAAGAGGCCCGTCCTCTGAGGAGACAGCGCATGGCATCTAATCTGGAGAGTGGCCACCATTGTGAACAAATACACATACATTATGCCATAACTTGTAAGTGAAGTTCTGCTGACATGAGTAAAGTTAAATGCCAACGTACCATTTAAGATGGAAAGGGCAGCACATCCAACCTTTGTAGTGTGCCATTCAGAGTGGTGCGGAAATAAAATGGGACTCCACTCCTCACTGTCTGCCAGGAGGGAAGATTGATAAAAACCCAATGAGCAAAAAGGGAAAAAACCCTCAGTCATAGCTTCTGATTACACCACAGCACGCACTTTGATTCTTTGATTTTCATTTCAGTGTAATATATAAGCGCAATTCAGATTTCGACTTTAAAAAGTGTGTG